>NC_066844.1:3459697-3492867 GCF_001640805.2 Lates calcarifer
GCTCATTCTGTCTATTGTCCATACCCAGTGAGAAATGTCATCGAGAGACCTGTAGTAATTTACCAGTGGCACTGACTCCTCCACAGACTTTAAAACTCTGCCCCCTTGTGGCTGAAAACATAAATACGTAAATAAATAAATTATTGGTGCTTGGGAGTAGAGGCTGGTAGAGCAGTTAAATCAACCACCTGCTCTTTTCAGGCATCGTCATTCCTGCAGCCCGTTTATCTGCACATATCAGTATAATTAAGACATCAGATGTCACAGACTTGGAAGGCAGATACTGTTTTTTGATTTAGCTGTTGAGGAGCTGCTCACTGTGATTTAAACATCTGACACAGCACACACACACACACACACGACACACACACACACCATCACGACATGCAGATCTCTGCAACCACACTGGAACACACCATGCCTTCACTGACCTCACTGTCAAAGCCGTGGACGCTTCAAAACACACAAGTTCTCAACAACACACACTCACACACCAGAGTGATGTACAGCCCATAATCTTCATGACAGCTAACATGTCTATAAATTACACAGCATGTCCACAGCAGCCCATTAAGGAGATCTGAGACAATTATTTCAGCTGTCAGTTCTGCCTCACGCGTGTGTGAATGTTGATCTGTTCCACATTTTTAATGATGTATTCGCTTTATGACGCCATCATGGTAAATGTATTCCAGCTATACTCTGTAAATACACAGACAACTGTGACAGAACACACTTGCGCACTAACACTTTAAGAAGGAGATTTTAGTGCCTGATTGAAAGAACAAACTTTGTCCCTGGAACACGCAGCATACAAACCATAAAATATAGCCTGTATACTCAGTTACTCAGCTGATCAGCCATGTGAATGCTAATCTCGTTTCTTCTCGTTTTAATCTACAACCAGATCTCATTTCTTAGCAGATCTGCACAAAAACAATCATTTTAATGCTGATTGAAAACAACTTTAGTCTCTTGGGACTACAGCTGCACAGAATACAATGAACGCAAACTGCCTTTTGGTTGAACATCACACCGTTAATGTTGATTTGGGCTCTATTTTTTTAAACAACCAACTGCCATCTCCCTACACTGGAGAGCAAAATGAACATAAAGTGATATGAATTCATAAATAATAAGGAAATGGAATTGTTCATCCCACTATAAAGAAAACAGTCTAAATGTTAATTGGAATGGCAGATTTACTGAATGTCTCTCGATACTTGAGCACAATTACATAAATGTAAGGAGGAAGCAATTATAGAAAGCATAATTAATTATATTAAAGCAAACAGAATCTGAGTGGCTCATGGCTTTTACACTGTAAAAATAAAAGATGCAAATGACTGCTGATCCATGCTTGTCCATTTTAAGGAAGTCTGTTCATGTCAACCACTTTCCTGAAATGATAATTAACACTTACTGTAACATCTTAAACACTTCCATGTTTGTGGTGTTTCAGAGGATGTCTGTGAATATTCTCACTCACCCAGGTCATGGTATTCATAAGTGCTATACAAAGGCAGCTGGACTTGCTGGAGAGGAGTACGCACAAATAATAATCCTAAATTTTTAAATTAGGATCTTCCAGTTCGCTCTTTGCTGCAGTCCTTTCACTGAAGGAGGGACACATTCAACCTCTACGACACTAGAAGAATAGAATGTATATGCTGCCTATATTTACCAAAAGGCTGCGCCAAGGTGTTGCACAAGAAAAAAATATATATAGTATGTATTTTAAGACATTCCTAATTCAAATATAGGAGAAGAGAATTTCTACAAAAAGTCTCTGCACCTGATTCATCGCTGTGGACCTCTGTAGAGGGAGAAATGAAATGAAATGAAATTTAATGTCTGATAAAGGCAGGTAAAATCATCCCCCCACTGTGTCGTCAGATGCCTGCTAGCAATGAACTGAGCTTGGAGGTCGTAACTTGTGGGAGGCTCATGCTTCCCCGAGCAACCACTGTGCAGGCACAAGTTAGCAATGCACCAGCATTAAATTGATGCTGGCCTCATATGCTAACATACTAAGATCCATCCATCCATTATCTCTACCACTTATCTGGGGCACGGGGGGCTGGAGCCTATCCCAGCTGAATTCTGGGTGAAGTAGCAGCCACATGGCATGTCTCAGAGAAAACAAGTCAGTGTATATTTTTCAAAGATATCTTAAAAATCATTCTGTTCTCCCATCTGTAAAAGACCTTGCTCCTTTTTGAAAGGCTGTGTTACACAGAGTTCTCTTATTTAACTGCAGGGTGTGAAGTCCTTGACTAGTGTCAGTGGAATGGCTGAAATATAAAACTGGAGACTTCTATAAAACACTCTGTTTTCTTTTCTTGCACAACTTAACGTGAACACCAACAATAAAAGTAGGAGAGCATCCCACACAGCGGTGATTGATCCTCTGCAGTGCTGAATTCCCATCAATCATCTCCCCTAATGCAGTATGGTTGTGATGTGTGAAACAGCTGAACACCATTTTTGTTAGCTAGTTTGAACCTGAGCGCTGATAGACAACCAGCAGAGGCTTGGATGGATGTTTACACAGGACAGTCTGGTTCATAATTTCACCATTTATCTTAATTTTCTCTTCCAAATAAGTCTTTCTAACCTGGAGCTTTGATTCCAGTCTCTGTGATTGTCTGACTGCTTATGTCTCTTGACTTCTCAGAAATTAATTTGCTGAGTACAATGTTGTTATTGTTGATAGGGTGGATGGACAAAACTACAAAATTAAGACCCAAAGTTGGAACAAACTTGCATTTATTCCATCTTGTATTTGTACGCTGTGGCGTTTCATGAATTATGTGTTTTACCAGAACAGCTGCTGTATTTAAAACTCAGCTAAGTTACTCATGTGAAATTTCTGATGAGATTGAATCTTTCAGTCTAGTATGAGGCTGCAGCAGTTGTCATATAGCTGTAAATGTGGAGCGCCCGTATGCACAGCACATACCTGATGGCAGCGTCACAGAGAAGACCTCCTGTCAGGCAAACATCACAGGCAATGACAGACATGACTGGGGGCTGATGAATAGTTTATTACCTACCTGCTGTCAAACAGCAAACATCCATCTGCAGTTACAGTTCATTCAAACAATGTTTTCATGTATCTTAATATTTCAGGTTAGATGTTTGTTCTTTCATTATTTAAATTGTGGTTTCCCTCTCCACATTTACATTTTACATTTGTTTGAAAAGTTTTGGGAGATACTTTATTAAGTATTTTTGCTTTATTCACATATCTAAATAATTGATTCAGATGATGAATTCCTTCTTTTCCCACATTAACACACACAACAACAGCCAGTTTTCTTAAGATTTCTGTTTTTGGCTGACGGGAGTAGAACCCAACTAAGTCCTCTGCTGTTGTAGTCCATCAGCCTCAAGGTTCAACATGTAGCCGTAGGTCAGCTCCAACCATTCTCTTCTGACCTCCCTCATCACCAAGGTGTTTCTGTTTGCAGAATTGCTGATGTTTTCTGTTTTCATTCTGAGTAAACTCTACAGACTGTTACATGTGAAAAGCTCATGAGATCAGCCGTTTCAGAAATACTTAAACCCACCAGTCTTTATTATTTGATGCCATGCTTCCACCTTCTGAGGAACACAGGTACAGCACCTCCAGCTCTGGTTTTGGTCTGTTTTGTCCCAGGTTCAAGTCAGTATTACAACAGTAGCCTGGTGCCCATAAACAATTTTTGTTTGCTGTCATCAATCCTCCTGCTGACACTGGCCATCAAAAGACCCATTTCTAACATCAGTTTAAACAATGGGCGACAGTGAGGTAATAAACAGATTAATTAATGATGAAAATCTAAGTTTGTTTCAGCCCTAGCATATTTAACCCCACTCCTAACAAGAAACAAGACAAGTATTTTAGAAAATGGTTTTCGTGTTTGAGGTGACATAACTACAGACAAAGAAAGAAGGAAAAACAATAAACTATGGACAGAAAAAATTAGCTGACCCACATGTGCATGTTGTCAATGTTATCTGTCAAGTCGTTTAATAAAGTTTCTCATTCAAACGCAACTTGAGGTCAAGGACTGATGAACTGCTCTCGTCCCCACCTCCCTTTTGTCCTTATGTTCAGTGTTAAACAACATGAAGGGAGATTTAAATAGCAAGGAGAATATGAAAACGTTTCTGTCATAACTTATATGATGTTACTGTTGAGCTACAGTCCGACAGCAACTTCGAGATCTAGGTCAACGGTTATGAAGAGTCACGAAGCAGCCGCTGGGTGGAGACTTCCACCCGCAGTCCCACAAAATCACCTTTACATCTGAGTTGTAACCATGGACCGTCTATGGTTATAACAAACAAACTGCTCTTTTCGGAACAGAAAATAAGTTTGAGTTTATTCATATTTTGGTGTTTTGTAATGTGTTACTAAACAATGCAAGAAAAAAAGGTTGTGTAAATCCACGTTGTGTAAGATTTTAGTCAAGTTAGCCAGAATAAGTCCAGATATGTAGATCCGGACAGAAAGACGCTACTGTCAAAATAAGAGCTGACATGGCGGCGTCGCAGAGAGGAGAAAACATTTAATCGAGTTTTTTGTTTGTTTGTTTTTCTTTTTGTTTTTAACATTGTTAAAACTGAGCCTTATATCATATCAGTGTTTTATTCTTGAGTATAAAACAGATTTTTTTGTATGTCTTAATGCAGAGGCCATTTCTCTCGGGACTAACAGTTACATCTACTTATGTTTCCACTGATTTGTTAAAAATAACTCATATTTGTAAATATATACGTGTTGCACAATGAGACCATACACAATACATGATAAACAACAGCGGTCTGCTTTATTTGGATCGAATAAAAGTTATGTTATTGACATGGAGGAACTTTTTAAGTCCCTTATAGTCTTGTTACAAGTGTTGGTAAAATCTTACTTATTCATTTTGACCTAGACACATCATGAAAATGGTAAACATTAAATCTCACACAAGTGAAAAATGAGGATGACACAATGAAGTCCACGGTTTTCCCCCATAGATAATACCTCGTAATTAAATAATATTTCAACTGCGTTGCTTTTACGTGTGGCACTCCTCTCAAAGTTTTACATACTGGATAAATACTGTGTTGTGAATGTGGTTACAGTGGTTTTATTCTGACAGTGGCAGCCGGGACGTCCCATGCAAGTACAAGGCAGGGCACTTCACGCATGCTGTTTTTATTTTGAAGGTTCAGACCGGAAGCATTCTGTGCCGGCTAGTCGCTGGTCCAGCAGCTCCTTCCAGCTCAGAGAACCTCAGAGAAGATGGCGGCGCTACGAGTCGTGGTGCTATCGGGGTGTGGGAGAACCCTCCTCAGCACACCGAAAACTATCAAGACGCCCAAGGTAGGTCGATAGATGGGCGTTGTATTAATCACCCAGGGCAGAGTGCATTTATAACGAAAGTTTAATGAAACACCACTGCTATAAGCCGTTCTGACACTGAGCTAATGTTAGCCCGGTTGCTGTCAGTGGGGTGAGACAAGGTCACTCGTGTTCTCAGACGTTTTCAGGATGTCGATTACGGCTGTGGCATTATCTTATTGGATATTTTATCGTTCTTAGATTATGGAGACTTGTTCGGCGTCAGACAATGAAACAACAAACGTAAAAACTTGTCTAAAAACTTGGTGGTCACTAGATCGAGCAAGCTAGCCGGTTAGCTAACTCATGATGTGGTGTCAAAAAGCCGGCAAGGAGACTCGTCCGCTCAAGTTAAACTTCCACATTGGCTAACGTATGTGACTACAAGTCTGCACGCCAGAGTGGACGATCGGAGTGTTTACACTTGTGTGGATCATAACATTGTCGGGAACAGTAATAGCTCATGTATCTGAGCTAATCTGCTTGCTAGCGAGTTAGCATTTCAAGGACTGAAAGGACTTCCGGCGAAGAAAAGCCTCTCCAGTCATGTATGCTGCTGCATCCTTCATTTTTAAGTGTCTTTTAAGAGTGCGTCCGGAGACGCCATCCATATTTCCCCGGTATGTTTTTGTTGAGTCGATTAGTGGAGAGACTTCTCAGAGCCTTCACATAAGTAAAAATAATCATATTCTAATGTAAAAAATCCAGAAGTAGGTAAAGTCCTGCATTCAAAATCTTACTTGTGTACATGTAGTCCAGCAATAGGCCACATAATTGTAGACTAAGACTAATGAAAGTGAGTTAAGAACAATATTTCCTCCTAACATGTAGTGGAGTAAAAGTCCTAAGCATTCCAAGTCGAAATATTAGTACCTTTAAGTTGTACTTTACCCTCGTTACTTTCCACCACTGATTGACACTCAGTAGGTTTGAGATTAATTACATGCAACTCATAGCTGTGGCTATGCAGCTGATGCATTGCATTGCTATAAAGCTGATTTTATTATTTTTTCCCCATTTTGTTTTAATTTGAGGGTCCACAGTAGAGATTGAGGCAGAAAATGAGTGTGTGTGTGTGTGTGTTAGTGCAGGGATGCTGTCATGAGACACTTGCTGCTGCCTGGTTACAGAAGCAGTAGTGAAGGGCAGTTTCATAAGGACGACGAGCGTTCATATTATAAGCTCACACTGTAAACAAGGGCATTGTGAGGAACTGAACTTTTCAAACATTATCCATACAGCAATGCCGTGTCCTGAGATGAATTTATAGTTTGATAGATGAATGTGACAAAGTGTGTCATTGCAGTCAGCACCTGCTGTTTATATTGTTTATTCTTACTATAGCTGAATTGCTCAGTAAATGGAATTATTTTAGCAATTATTTTAGTAATCTATAAACCATATTTTACCTTATTTTAAATGTCAAACAATATCAAGTTCCAACCTCTGAAATGTGGCAGTCTGTCACTTTTCTTTGACTTATGTGATAGTAATCAAGATATTTTGGGGATTTAGTTGTTAGTTGGCTATCCACTGTCACATTTGGCTTCCAGAAATGAGGATTTTCAATATTTTTTGACATTTTGTAGACAAAACAATTTCAAACTTAATTGAGAATTAGCAGAATATGAAAATTATTTACCAGGGCTATTTTTCTTCCCACATTTTAAATTTAATAATTATATACTTACTGAAATTTCAGGATAGAAAAGGGGTTTTATAAAAGACTAAGTCTGTAATATTAGAGCTGCTGATTTCTTCTCTTTCAACTATTAGTTTGGGCTTCAGATTGCTGCTTCTTTTGATAAGTAATTGGCATCTCGTTGTGCTCTTGTGTCTCTGTAGGCCAACATGTCCTTTGCCAGCCTGCCACGGAACAAGAAGGTTGCCCTTACAACACTAGGTGTGGTCACAGCCGGCGGGGCAGGGCTTGCTCTGATGCTGCACCAGTCCGTCAAAGCCTCCGACCTGGAGCTCCATCCTCCTCAGTACCCCTGGAGTCATGCTGGACCTCTGTCCTCTCTGGACCATGCTAGGTGTGATGAATGGACACACACACACTCCACAGTCTGCAGTTGTTAGACACAATCAGTAATTAGGGAGTGTTTCAGCTCATCTGATCACATTGGCCACATTTTTAACCATAACTGTTTCTCTGTGCTCTTTCCGTCTCCTGCAGTATTCGTCGAGGGTACCAGGTGTATAAGCAGGTGTGTTCAGCCTGCCACAGTATGGAGTACCTGGCCTTCAGAAACCTGGTGGGAGTGTCGCACACAGAGGCCGAGGTTAAGACCATTGCGGAGGAGGTAAGGCTCTCTCTGTGTGTGTGTGAGAGAGTATAAGAATAAGAGAAAGAATCCAAAAATCCAGGGTGCCAACAGTTTCAAATAGATCACATAACATTATCTTAATATTTTATAGCATACACATAAAAATAAACTGTGTCATAGGTTTTGGTTATTTTTAGATTTAAATTCTGAATATCTGCCAGCAGGTGATGAGATCTGTATCTGCTGTTACATTTCAAGGTTTCTGGTTTAAAGTTGTCTTGCGTGTTGTGTTTAGGTTGAGGTAGTGGATGGTCCTGATGAGAGTGGAGAGATGTTCACTCGGCCAGGAAAGCTGTCAGACTACTTCCCAAAGCCCTACCCCAACCCTGAGGCAGCCCGGGTTGCCAACAACGGAGCCCTGCCTCCAGACCTCAGCTACATTGTCAATGCCAGGTAAGTCCTGAAATACAGAAAAACTACACAGTTAAGCTGGAAAGCCACAAAATTACTCAAAATCAGTGTGTCCCTGGTGTTTATTGTTGTGTCTCCCTACTCCACTCAGACATGGAGGAGAGGACTACGTGTTCAGCCTGCTGACAGGATACTGTGAGCCTCCAGCTGGAGTGACAGTGAGAGAGGGACTCTACTACAACCCCTACTTCCCTGGCCAGGCCATTGGCATGGCCCCACCCATCTACAATGAGGTGCTGGAGTATGAGGACGGTAAGTAAAGATGCTCTGTGTGTGTGTGTGTATCTGTATCTGCTGTTCGATTAACTGGTTACACGAATAAACAGTGAATTGTGCAGAAATGAAGAACATGCTCAAAACATGGTGCTGACGGTGGATTTGTTTCTGTTGCCATAGGAACCCCTGCCACCATGAGCCAGGTTGCTAAGGATGTGTGTACCTTCTTGAGGTGGGCTGCTGAGCCAGAGCACGACCAGCGCAAACGCATGGGACTGAAGGTACAATATATATATACAACAAATTGTATCTGGACTAGGTGTCTTTTGAAAATTTCTTTTGCTAGCTTCATTATGTTGGTTATTGTGGGTACACATTCCAAAACAATACTTTTTAATTACTTTAATCTAGGCAGTTACAATTTGTTTTTCTAAGTCTGAGCATACAGACACAATGGAACAAAGTGTAAAGATGGAGCTTGTTCAAGAATTAATCTTTACATTCTCTTTCAGTTGCTGATGGGCTCAGCCATCCTCATCCCTCTGCTCTACTACATGAAGAGACACAGGTGGTCTGTGATGAAGAGCAGAAAGATGGCCTACAGGCCTCCCAAATAAAAGGAAACAAACACACCCCAATCTGGGCATAAAAGCTACCAGAGAGGGCTGCATTCAGTGACCCCACAACGCTCACCTCACATTGATCATATGGACACAGAGCAACAGATAACACACACATGCCTTTCTAAGAGGGGTTAGAGAAATAAGGGTATATATTACATGTTTATTCCTTCAGAAAAATGCCTTTTTTTTAGTTGTTGGCATGGTAGAACCAATGGTGTGACAGATTTTCCTGTATCTGATGTATTATGGTGCGAGTTTGTGTCAGAGCGTTGTGGCGTTCTTGAATGCACCCTCCACAAAGTTTATGTTTGTTTGATCTGCATTGAGTCATTGCTGCTAGCAGCTCATGTCTTGACATCTCGTTTCAGACACTTTGTCACAATTGACTGATAAGTTAATTGATTGCCCATATTTGTAAGATACTCAATTACAACACAAACGCAGAGAAATGGTTGCCCTCAAAGTTTATAACATCCTGGGTGTGTGTAAATCCATCCTCCCCCTATCGTCTCCACAAAGCCGCTCAGTGGATCAAATGCAACCTCTGAACCTCTGTTTTACTGTACAAAATAAATTATCTTAAAGGAAACTTTGTGTGGCGGTTTGTTTTGTCCCTAGTAGCAGCAGCAGTAGTCGTTACTCACCAAGCTTTTCAACACTGCTTGTGTCATTCTGATAATTTCTGCTTTGTCGTGTAAATATTTAATAAACTGGTGACCTGAACAAACTTTGCCATGAAGTTATAATTTGTTGACCACTGCATCACTACCATGCTAGTTTGTAGCAGTATTTTGACAGCTTTACATCTCAACATTGAAAAATTAAATGTTTTAAAAAAGCATTAATATTACTGTATGGGGTTGGAATGTGTGGTTGCATGCTGCTCCCGCTAGCCGTGATAAAGCTGAGCATGCCAGCTATGTCATTTAGAAGTCAACAAAACAATGTTTTCAAATTATTTAACATTAGATTTTGTGATTATTTTTCTGTTGCTTATTGTTTGAAAATGCTTGTCAGGAAGTTTCACCTGCTGTTATCTGAAAGTTTTATGGCAATACTCCTTTGCGCCAGTAGATGGCAGTACCGGTAAGGATGACTGTAATGCTTTACAGCAGCAGCAAGTGAGCGAAGTCCTAACACGAAACAGTGAAGACAACACAGAACGAAGGCGACGCTTTAATAAAACTGTCTGCAGGTGAGAAAAGTTCACAAGCGAGATATACAGTTATGTTAGAATGACTGTGACGCTTTTTAGGCATATAAAGTGACTAATGTTAGAAGAAAGGGCAGCTAACCACGGTTAGCTTCGGTAGCTAATGTCGAGCCTGCAATTGTCGGACTCGACATTAATGTCAGTGACCTGATTTTGATAACTGTACTACTCTCAGGTAGGTTGATGTATCGGGAAATGCTGGATTCAGGAGCTGACATAGATAGTGTTGTTACAGTAAAGAGTACATATTACAGCATGTTAGGTAGTTTGTAATAGTTGCATTTATATTGTAATCCTTTACTGATGGAGCAAGCATGTCAGTATTTACACAGAAATGTCTTGTGTTTTATTTGCAGTGCAAATAAATTCGTCAGGCACCTGGATGGAAACCCTTCAAACAGGACAGTGTACCAAGAAATCAGCACCATCAAACAGATTGAGTTGGGGTGAGTTTCTTGTGCATTTCTGATTGGAGGAATTAGACACTTGTTGCAACTGTACTTAGCCTACCAGAGTAAACTATTCATATCAAACTTGCAAAAACACCAGTAAATAACAGTTCAGTCATTTGGGGCCAGCGTTATTTAAAAGCATCTGCTGCTAACATCTTGGTGCCTGAAACCACAAGTTGTTAGTGCTGTGTTGGCAGCATAGGAAGGATTTTAGACGGGATGTTTTGGCTCAGTGTACCTGTAGGTCACAGAGGTAAGCATCAGTTTCTCTAAAGGTTAATTAACTAAATGACACTATATGACAAAAGGATTTTTAAACAGTTGCAACTTTTTCTGGATGTTGTATTTTGTTGTATTGGACTGCATCAGTTTCAGTTAGGTGTATCATTAACTGCCAGCTGAGTGTAGACTGGTTCTGTTGCTCCAATACCGTTTTCATTCATCTGTCTGTTCTCTGTTCTGGTAACTGTAAGATAGCACTACCAAGGGGTGAAATCGGCCCCTGTACTGCTTCCCCCACTGTAGTTTGCTATAGTTATAGTACACAGTTTTTTTTCACATAATGTAGGCACTGTATTACCAGGAAAACCAAACTGTTTTAACAGTACATCAACAAGAACCTGTGTGATAATGTGCACAGCATAATCAAAGTATTTAAGGGGCATAAAGCTTATAAAGCATTGTGTTGTTCATCTCTGATTGTCCTGTTCTGTTGTTACAGAGATCTTCACTGGTAATATCTTTAGTGGCACTTCATTTAGAGTGTTAATATACGGAAACAACGTGTCAGTGAAAGTGTGTGTGAAGGTGTGAATGTGTGAGTCTGTATTCAGATCAGAGAAAGACAGTAGTCCGCTGTTCCAGTCCAGCTGAATTCTGATCCTCTTTAGCTTTGTCACCACTGTAAGCGCAGTTTCTGGCTCTGTTGGGGAGCGTGCTCTGTATTTACCATCACAGAACCCTATTCTCCATAATCCAGACTGTTTCTTTCCCTTCCTCTCAACGGACTCGGCTGCCACACCCAGAAACCAGAATGTGCTTTTTCCAACATCAACATCCCAGCTGTGAGTCCCTGAGTTGAAACCCTCAGAGCCCAGGACAGAGTGAAAGGAATCAAACCTCTCTGGATTGTCAGGAGGGTTTTGCACCTCTTCATGTCTCACACTGGTCAGATCCTCAGACATCATGAAGTGAGGTGAAGGTGAAGGTAAATCTGCGTCTTGGTCTGTTTGTCTCCTTAGTGAGGGAAAAATAACAGACTGTGTTTCCTGCTTTATGTCAGGTGAGTTGGGTAAGGGGTGGAGTCAGACCACTGCCAAATGCTGATGTGTTAACTGTGATACACAAAAAACAAGTTTCAAGTTTCATTTTATTATTGGTGCTTTACCTTAATCTCCCATGTGAAAAAGTATTAACCCTTTAAGTAACGAAACAGTCAAGTTAATTGCAATGAAATATGTTAGGAAGACAAGATTAACAGAATTAAAGTAGGTTCAAGTTAAAGAATACTTTTATTTTCACATTCATGAATAATCTACAGACAGAATAATGGAACAAAATTAATAATTGACATGTACTTAACATATTCTAACTGTAAAAATGCTGTTTCCAATACTTTGAATAGCATCACTTAAATAGACATTTAAATCACTTTATACATCTGTACATCTATCAGTTTTATATATGAACTAATAACTTAACAACTGAACCTTGCAACTGTCTAAAATCATTTTAGTGACACAGACCCGTAAGTTCTTCAGGAGCACTGCCACCGTTGCAGTCATGGCAGACTGGTTTAGGTCTTGCATGTATTTGATCTAGTGGTTGCAGTGCATTGTTGGATGATGTTGCACTGTATTGCAGTCAAACTTGAGTACAAGTTTAAGTTCTTTTTTTTTACCTGAGCCCTCAGCGTTGGCACCCACACTGAGCCTGTACAGTGGTGTCATGTAAGTGAATGAGGGTTTTCAGACAGTGTTAATGTCTGTCTGAACACGGCCGTACAGAGACCTTTATTGGTATTATCTTCAGTGGGTGTATATTTACAGTGTTAAAGTATGGAGACACCCTCTCGGTAAAAGTGTGTGTAAAGGTGTATATGTGCATATTAGTGTCCAGATCGAAGAAGGACAGCTTTCCTCTGTTCCAGTCCAGATCAACTCTGATCCTCTGGAGCTTCTTCATCACTGAAAGAACAGTGGAGGGATCTGATAAGAAGCGTGCTATGTATTTACCATCAAAGTACCCTATTCTCCACAAACAAGACGGATGTTTTCCCTTTTTCTGGACAGACTGTGCTGTCACACCCAGAAACCAGTCTCCACTGTCTCCAACCTCAACATCCCAGCTGTGATTCCCTGAGTCAAAGCCCTCAGAGCCCAGGACAATGCGGAAGTAGTCAAACCTCTCTGGATTGTCAGGAAGCTTCTGTCTCTCACCAAGTCTCACACTGGTCAGATCTTCAGACAGGACGAGGTCTGGATGAGCAGAGTTTGGATCCAGAATCACAGGAGTGTAGGAGACCATCTCCTTCATCTTGTTCCAGACGTTGAAGGTCAGGTTGCCCAGGTGTTTGGCCACATCTATCAGGGCTCCTGAGACCAGCTGTGGATCCTCCAGCAGGGGGCGCTGCTGGACTCTTTTCACTGCAGCCTTGTAGTTGAGCAGGAATGAGACGTCTTCAGCTCTCAGCTCCTCCTCTGTGGCTCTGATTGTGTGTGAAAGAGCTGCTATCTCTCTGTTCAGAGCCTCAATCTTCTCCTTCATCATCTGACTCTTCAGCTCCTCTTCCTCCCTCAGAGCACTGATCCTGGCCTCCTCTTCCTCTTGTAGAAACTGGTGAAGCTTCTTAAACTGCTCCTTAATCTGCCTCTCTGTGTGTTGGACCTGGACCTTAATGTGTTCTGCTGTTTGATCACAGTTTCCTTTAACTTGTTCAAACAGCTTCAGTTTCTCTTGTAAAGGCTTCAGGGATTCCTGAAGTTCCTCTCTGTGATCCTGTATAATTTCATTAATAGGTTTGAATTTGTGTCCAGCATGTGTGTCTGAATGCAGACAGATGAGACACACTGGTTGCTGATGGTTCAGACAGAAGAGCTTCAGTTTCTCAGAGTGCAGACTGCAGAGAGGCTCAGACCCTGCTGAAGTTCTGGTCTCTCCATTTAGTACAAAGGTCTCACACAGCTTCTTTAAGACCAAGTTGCAGGGTGGTTTACTCCTCGATGATTTCCTCTTACAAACTGGACACTCTTGTATTTGTTTCTCTCTCCACCAGTTCTGCAGACAGTCTTTACAGAAGCTGTGGCTACATGACAGGACAACAGGTTCTTTAAAGATGTCACGGCAGACAGGACAGGAGAGATCCTCCTCTGAACGGTGTGACATTTTCTCTCTGTGTGAAGCTGAAAACACACCAGGCATAAATCACGATCCGTCACCTGTGGCTCCACATTGACACTTACTTTCACTTTGAGTAATGTTTTTTTCCTCTCTCTTTATATAAAACTCACATTCAGAGGTTGGTGTTGGAGCAGGTTGAAGTGGCAGTATAACAATATTCCCTCCTCTAGCTGTCCTCTGTCAGTGGATGTTGTTAGTCTGATCTGATGGTGAATCTTACTGGCTGTGTTTTTTTGTCTCTAGGTGAATGAGGAAGCATGACAAACTGTTACTGGCAGGTTTCAGGTGGGGCAACTCAGGGGTGGAGCTTTAGTGATGTAATACTATTATTAAGGTTTCTCGATACTCATGGGATAGTGTCAGTGAAATACCTTCACAACCACAAGAAAATTCCATGAAATCATAATTAGTTATTACCATAAAGACACTAATGTCTGTGTGGCCAGATACTGACTCTGGTCTGTGGTTTTTAATTAAGTCAAGTATACACAGGTGGTGGTTCATCTGTTAGGTGTTTTATGGTATTTACTGAAGGTCATTCTTTTTGTTGTGACTGTGAGGGGATTATTCTGATATAACTCTGCCAATATATTACCTCTAATTATTATCTTAATACTCTGTTTTTCATCAACATGTTTTCCAAACTAAATATAATCCCAGTATTACTCTCAGATAAGATTTTGCATCAGTGTTCCCTCGTTATTTTTGGGGGACTTTTACTCTAGATTAACCTCATTATTGAGAGCAGAGCAACCCATTTCCCCCTCGTTTTATCATGTTAATCTAATTTCCTCAGTATTACACTCATGGTTTTGCCCCATTATTTAAAGAATTGTTATTAATTTACCAAGACTTTTTCATTGTTATTAGCAAGATATTTTTGTCATAATACCAAAGTATTTCCCCTGTTTTACCCTGTTGTTATAACAGTACTAATCTTATTTCTGTATTTTTACTGAGTCATAATGGTGGAGCTGTTGGCCTCATACTTTGATTTGTAGTTGCCCGCACAATTTTCATCATTTTGATCATTTGTATTGTGCATTGAGGTTCTTTGTTGCAGTTTGATTCATTAAGCAGAATTTATAAACCTAAGAAATACATCACGTTTTGCATCATTCTGATTATTCTGTAGAGAGATATTCTAACTATTGTATTTCTTTTGTTTTTTTCCAGCACAACATGAACGTGACATCAGACTCCAAATTTCCACTGAACAGTGTTGGACTGTGTGAGGTATTTGTGACATGCTGCTTTTCAGAGCTGGCTGCAGTTAGATGCAGCAAACACCTCTTTATCAAGAATATGAAATTGAGGCAGGAAAATAATCCTCTGCAGTAGAACTGGTTAAAACATAACATCAGACTGGATGGCAGGAGGTTGATAAAGTGTTGTTAAAATTACACTCAGTGAATCTCCCTTTTCACTTCTTTCTTTATTATTTTATGTATCAACTTGTTAAATCAACACACCATCAAACATCTATAGCTCAAAGAAGTCTCACATGTTCTGATTATTAACAAACTGTTTATATAAACTATGAGCTATAGAAACACTTGTGTTATTGTTCTGTATAGGAGCCATTTGCTGCTGAGGGGAATACATTTGCCAGTCCTATCTCAACAGTCCTGTCATCTGTCAGCGTGGAACATTTCTATAACTTAGACCCATGTTTGAATGACAAGAAGCTGTTACTTTTACAGAGAGCAATGTTACATATTCTATATCTGAAAGAGTTCAGTGGATTGTCCTCAGTGATTCATGAGACTGTATTACATCATAGCAAACTAAACTGTCACAGACATAACATTTATAGGCCAAATATAATACTGTTACCCACCATGTCCCCATCAAAGCAACCAAAGATAGTTGAAGGTATTTATAAAAGACGAACAGCATATTGTGTATTATATCATCATGTTCTTCATCTTTAATTGAGCTGCTCTGTTGTAACAGAAATGTTCACTGGTAATATCTTATGTGGAATTTCTCTGTTTGTGGAGATGTATGGAAACAGTCTCTCAGTGAAAGTGTGTGTGAAGGTGTGTATGTGTGTGTTAGTATCACGATCAGTGAATGACAGTTTTCCTCTGTTCCAGTCCAGATGAACTCTGATTCTTTGGAGCTTCTTCACTGAGAGAAAAGTGATGGGATCTGGTGGAGAGTACGCTGTGTATTTACCCTGATTTAACCCTATTCTCCACGATTGAGCCAGTGCCGCCGTACGCCCCTTCCTCTCACCAGACTCTGCTACCACACCCAGAATCCAGACTGCACTGTCTCCAACCTCAACATCCCAGCTGTGAGTCCCTGAGTTAAAGCCCTCAGAGCCCAGGACAATGGCATAGTTGTCAAATCTCTGTGGATTGTCAGGAAGCTTCTGTTTCTCTCCATAACTCACACTGGTCAGATCTTCAGACAGAATGAGTCTTGGATGAGCAGAGTTTGGATCCAGAATCACAGGAGTGTAGGAGACCATCTCCTTCATCTTGTTCCAGATGTTGAAGGTCAGGTTGCCCAGGTGTTTGACCACGTCTATCAGAGCTCCTGAGACCAGCTGTGGATCCTCCAGCAGGGGGCGCTGCTGGACTCTTTTCACTGCAGCCTTGTAGTTGAGCAGGAATGAGACGTCTTCAGCTCTCAGCTCCTCCTCTGTGGCTCTGATTGTGTGTGAAAGAGCTGCTATCTCTCTGCTCAGAGCCTCAATCTTCTCCTTCATCATCTGACTCTTCAGCTCCTCTTCCTCCCTCAGAGCAGTGATCCTGGCCTCCTCTTCCTCTTGTAGAAACTGGTGAAGCTTCTTAAACTGCTCCTTAATCTGCCTCTCTGTGTGTTGGACCTGGACCTTAATGTGTTCTGCTGTTTGATCACAGTTTCCTATAACTTGTTTAAGCAGCTTCAGTTTCTCTTGTAAAGGCTTCAGGGATTTCTGAAGCTCCTCTTTGTGATCCTGTGCAGCTTCATCGATGGGTCTGAATCTGTGGTTGTTGTGTATCTTTGAATCTCTGCAGATGACACACACTGGCTGCTGATGGTCCAGACAGAAGAGCTTCAGTTTCTCAGAGTGCAGACTGCAGAGAGACTCAGACCCTGCTGAAGTTCTCTGATCTCTCTCCAGTAAGAAGATCTCACACAGGTTCTTCAATGGCAAACAAATAGGTGGCTCTGCCTTTGATGATCTTCTCTTACAAACTGGACACTCATGTATTAGTTTCTCTCTCCACCAGCTCTGCAGACAGTCTTTACAGAAGCTGTGGCTACATGACAGAACAACAGGTTCTTTAAAGATGTCATGGCAGACAGGACAGGAGAGATCCTCCTCTGACCTGGAAGACATTTTCTCTCTGACTGAAGCTGAAAACACAAAACAAGCACAAGGATCAGTCAGTTGTGGATTCCCTAATACATTTCAGTGTTTCAGTTTAAGTTACTTTCACTTTCAGTTATGTTGTTTATAAAAACTCACAGTCAGTGTGTTGAATTGTTGCAGGTTAAAGTTGCAGTGTTCCTGTTTTCCTTCCTGTAGCTGTCCTCTCTCTGTGGAAGCTGTTAGTTTGGTCTGAAGGTGAATCTTATTGAAATGTGTCTCTCAGTAGTGAATGTGTCTCTCGGTACTGAGGACGAATATAAAATGGCATTTCCTGGTTTGTGTCAGAGTGGTCAGGTGAGAGGTGGAGCTTTGACAGGTTATGTCTCTGAATACACCAGTGGTGAGTTTCATGCCAAAGCTGCTTCATGGACATTGTTGAATGATAAACAGTGCGCAGAGCTGTAAAAGTAGTTCTTAATGGTATGCTTGTTTTCACCTTTTATATATGATCCATGTTTAAGTGGTATGACATGGAATTAATCACACATGTTGTGAGGTTATGAAGTCAGTCACTCAGTAAAGGTTAATACTCTTTCTCTCCATCATCTCTGTAGATCATCTTTACAGAAGCTGTGGCTACATGACAGAACAACAGGTCCTTTAAAGATGTCATGTCCCAGCAGTGCAGTGTCTTAGTCTCCCAGATTCCCCTGCTGAATTCTGTCACACCTTTTCTGCTAAACTATGCAATAACTGCAACCAGAGGTGAGTTCCATTCCAAAGTGTTTATATGATATTGCTCAGCAAATTTCCCCATTGTGGAAATAAAGGATTATCTTAGTAGACTCTGTAGATCAGTTCACTTCAGTCAGTTACACTTCCACTATTTCTACTACTGCATTAATTGTTCACCAGAGAAGAACCCTATGTTGTTTGTGATGCACTAACCTTTTTTGTTTGGCTGCTATCGATTAAAAAATTCTACTTGCAGATTTCTATTTAAATATAATGAGCACCTTAAGGCTTTCCACAGTTTGATATTAGCTTTCAAGCTTATTTTCCTCATCCATCTGTTTTCCGACGCTTATAGAAGCAGCAGACTAAAATGAATTATGGTTTCGATCATTACAAGGCAGAAAACTTTTTATTTATGCTAAACATACATCGCTGTGCTGATAATATGTCCTATGAAATAATGCTGTCAACATTAAAGTCATTAAGTCTTAATATAAGGACTGGAAGCTGTAGAGCCCACCACTACCATGGAAACAGAGATATTCATATACAGTATCCTGCTGATTTACCTTCTACATAAATAACAATGTAGAAATGACAGTTTGTGGTTTTAGGGGAAGTTACATGCTTGAACTATTTCTTGGCAAACAACAGAGCAAACAGGCGCAGTGACCGTGCTCAACTTCCTGAAGTCTTCTTGTTACACTGAGGTTTCCCTCTTCTTCCAGACTTTATGCTAAGCTAAGCTAATCACTCTCTTGCTCCAGTTTAGTAATAAGTGCATTTCCTAAACTGATCAGCTGTTCCTTCAACTGTACTCCACAGTCACACAGAGGCAGGGTTTAGGAGCCCTTCCTCTGTGCCTCCAGTCATCACATCCTTACATCCACCCTTCCTTTCACTGAGGGTTAAATAAACAAGTGTGCTGTTGGTTTAAAGCTGCTACAGGCCTTCATTAGGAGCTAATCTGGTTCTGAAAAGGTTTTCCTCCCTGCTGCTTCAACCTGCATTCAGACGCGACGAGCTTCATCTGCATCACAACACACACAGATTAGGCTAATAGCATTAGCGGATCTCAGTGGATCATTATTATTGCCATCATTATCATTATCATTATTATTAGTTTAAACTCAGTCACAGAGTTGTAGCAGGAGGATGGACGCATTTTTAGTGTGAAAACTAAACAGATTTTCTACTTTGGTAATTTAGAAGAAAAGGAGGAGATTCTGTTTTGTGTTTGCGTCATGGTGGCAGTTTTTAAAAAAGGCTCCTCATCCTAATCTCACACACACACACTCACGCAGAATATCACCTGAGGGAAAACGCAGACACAGACACACACTCTCATACAATCACACATACGTACAAATGCATTAGGGTGAAGTGTTTTTGTTTCTTTAAAACTTTGTAATTACTCTCTCTTTTTGCAGAGTTTGATTGTGAAACTGTGTAAACTAAAAATGTAAATATGCTATCTTTAAGTAACAACAGACACACACACTCAGCAGAGATTAGCTGCTGTATGGAACCTCAGGGAATCTCATTCACATGGAAAACCACTTCTTAATTCTAATTGGTGGCCAGTGTAAATCCTCCACTCCCATTTAAACAAGCCGTCAGCAGTTTGTCTTCCTGCTGCTTCACATGTTCCTCAGACTAAACCATCCATTCACCTCTCACTTTATTTCATACCACAGACCCAAAGTTAAGGACCTGTGAGATTTTCACTAAAAGCAAATCAACCTGTGGAGCTGTTTTTTTTTCCCACTGTGAAATCAGAATAATTTGTTTTGGTTGTTGTCAGCAGTTTGGTAAACAGCTCTCAGGGCTGTTTGTTGATCAGTTAGTCAGATCAGTCGTTATGGCATCCACTCTGGCTCCTGTGACAGCAGAGAGCAGGCCACCATTTTCCATCGATCGGATTCTGGGTTTGGAGCTGGAAAGACCTGGAAACTGCCTGAAACTCCACCGACCGTGGGCAGGTGAGGAGAAAAAGTTTTTGATTTAGAACCTTTTCTGTACAAGTCAAGTGAAGAGTTAAAGAGCAACGGGTCTGTAATATGACTTGTGTGCATCTGGAAATGGAAATAGAACTGACCCATTATTATCATGTATTTGCAAGAAGTGCCATTTCAATCCAGTGTTTTTTGTCTCACCTATAAGAATGTGCTGTAGTTGACAGTGAACTAAAATGGGAAATCACAGTTGAGGTATTATAAGATTATTATTGATAACGTTACCACTTTTTTTAACATATACCTGTATCAGATGATGAAAGAGGCTCTTTTGAGAGGAAAGGTTGCTTTTTGGGAAGTAGTTAATTTCCATCTTTCTCTTAATTGGCTGCTATTTGGTACATTCATTTACAATCTTTCATTTTCAGTTTTCCCTCCCTTTTTTTGCTTTTTTTTGTTTTATTTTGCCTGAAAATGTTGAAATTAAACTGTTGGTTTTTGACATTGACACAGCTACAACTCATCTTTAAATCAACCCATGGCTGTTAAAGATTCAGCTTTGAGACCCGTTTTATTCAAATCCTTAATTTAAAGAAAATGTTTTGACAGTTGAAAAGTAACCCTCTTAATGAACTTTCATTTAGTTTCTCTGGTTTCTTTATTAATTATTTGGGGTATTGTTCTTGTTCTTGTTTGGCTAAATTAGTTTTGGTGAATTATAAACCAAACAAAAACTAATAGAACTTAAATCCCAGTGTTGCATGAACAAAACAGGTGAAGCATAAAATAGGCATTTTGTTTTTATTATCACTCAAAATGTTTTATGTTTTCTATAGATATTAAACTAACCACTGTTAAATAGATTGTCAAGGCGAATTTAAGCCCTAATCTCTTTGTCCAAAGTCTGTAAAAGTCCTTTAATTCAGTTCAATGTTGTGTAAGTGAATTATTTCTTGTATTTCAGTTAGAAAAGGTGTTTAATTTCTTTTGTTTTTTATTTTGTCATTAATCCAGAGATCGGAGCAGAGAAGGAGAACAGAGGAAACAGTCTCTGCTCCAAACAACAGCACCACCATCATCCTCAGCAGATCAACTCTCACAGGCCAACATCAAGCTGGTATGTTGGACGCAGACCACGCACTGCCTTCACCAACAGCCAGGTAATCACATGATCAATCAGCTAATAGAGCCTTTGTCTTTTGTCTTTTAATCTCTGACTTCCTCTGTGTGCATGTGTGTGTGTCCTGCAGGTGAATGTCCTGGAGACGGTGTTTCAGGTGAACTGTTATCCAGGTATCCAGCTGAGGGAACAGCTGGCAGGGAGGCTCGACCTGGACGAGGACAGAATCCAGGTTCAGATTAACTCTATCATTTTATTCTGAAATGAAGATAGCTCTGCTGCTCTGTGGAAATCCCCAAATTTCCAAATATGTCCCGCTGATTTGGGAGAAAATGTGTAGATTATTATGCCCATAACATGTAGAGTATTTCTAGCCAAAATACATGCCATACTGCCAGGACTTGTGTTTGTTGTTTCATGCTTGTAGTCCCTCGTCATTCACTCTCAGGTCACTTAATGATGACCTGAGGCAAATTAACTTAAAGACAAATTAATGAAAATTCACTTTGCCCCCTTGTATTCCTCCTGTGGCCACACTGGCTGCCATTCAGTTAAAGTTATACAGTTTACTTTATCACATTTTTATAGTAATGTATTGTGGAAACACTGTGGTAATGTGAAAGGTGGTGAGCCCACAGAGGATTATCAGCTGTATCTGCAGCTTCCCTCAGCTTTATATAGTGAGTTTCAGCTCATTGTTTAACAACTTCAACTTCAGCTGGTGAACATAGTGGAGCATTTAGCAGCTAAAGAGCCAAATATTTCCCTAAAACAGAGATAAAGGAGAGTGAATATTGAATTTAAATGTGTACATGAATGCTAAAAAAAATCAGTTGAATAACAAATATCACCAATCAAAGAACAAAGAGTATGTAAAAGTATATAGCAAAGTATATAAAAATAAAAAAGAAAGAAGATAAGAGAGAAATATCCTTCATGAAAACTTTATGGCTAGCATCTCCTCTGCTGATATTTCTGCCAAATGAATTTTCCTCTCTCTTTGTCTCAGATCTGGTTTCAGAACCGGCGAGCCAAGCTGAGGCGTTCCCTCAGAGAAACCCGCCTGAAGCTGGTCCAGACGGCCGTGTCTGACCTCAGGGTCAGACACCAGGTCATAGGTCAACTGAAGGCCAATTGGAACGTACGAGATGACCCGGAGCTCAGCCAGCGGCTCACCTCTCGTCTCCAGCTGCAGGTGGAGGAGGAGGAGGAGGAGGAGGAGTGATGCTGATGAAGGACTTGAGGGCTTGCCTCTTTCACCATTCAACCTATTTCTCATCTTGTGCACGACTGTTGTCTGTATATAATCGGTTTCTCCCATCCTCTTTCTTTCTTCTGCCTTCCTTCCAAATGTTGTACAAAAGGACAAATGTACAAATAACTGCTGATAAATGAAGGTCTCATTTGCTCATAAAACCTCATGTAACAGTGCTTGTTTTTGGCTTTAACACTAAACTGGATCCCTCTGATTGTCAGTAATATAGCGGAGGTATGAAAGTCTGTTGTCCTGAAGATTTGGTTTGGAGATCAGACTTTGTTATGACGAGGTCTGTTCTGGATCTGCCTCGTTATATTATAGTGTCTTATTATGTGAATAGGTTTCTGTTTTTCTAATCTGTACAAAGTCTAATAACTAAATAAAAGTATTTGAATCTTGTGTCTGTTCCCTGCATGACTTCAGTATGTCTTTAAGATGTGTCAGTTAAGGTTTTTAAAAAAAATACCAGTAACCTGGGGGAAAGTTACATTTTCAGTGCAATTTCTAGCTTCAGTATTTGGTTCAATCCAAAGCTAAGCACTGATAAACAGTCTTTAGAGATGTATACTGTATTAAACCTGCAGATGAGTTAAGTAAAAATTTTGAGGTTCTAAATATTACAGGATGTTACTGGAATATGGGGAATAAAATAGCCACAGCTGATGTGTTTGGGAAAGAGACACTCTATTTGACAAATAGTAATAGTAATCTGCAGCCGCTCCAGATGAATGTCATATTTCGTGCATTTTGTTTTCTGTCCAAAACTTTATATTTTAGGGGACTGAAAAGTGCTCTCTGTAATTGCTGAAGAAGTGGAACCAGACAGTGATAATGACAGGAAAGACACCTGAGGAGATTCCTTTCAAGTTGCTGCATGTCAGAGGTCACATGGGGTCAGTAAAATACTTCCTGCAGTGAGGCAGGTATATTTCTTTCATAAATGTATATGTGAAATGTATATTTAAGGTTTGTTTTGTCTCTGTTTTTTCTTTCTTTCTTTCTCACTATATGTCCAACAAATTATTTGGAATGACCTCTCCAGTTTCTGTGTTTAGGTGGGATTGGGTACTTCTGTTTGGAAAATAGATTGGCCGTTTTTTTCTGATGTACAGTACTGGTGGTATATTTCAAAATAAAAATAAAACCATGAAAAAATAAGATAATAAAAATATCATTAAGTATCCAAGTAAGTGTTTAAACAAACAAGTAGCTCAAATAAACATATACCAAAATAAATAAATGCATACATGTGAAATAAAATAAAAAATAAATAAATAAATAAAAAGAGAGAGAAATTTACGCGGCCGCCTCTGATTGGTCCAGCCGTGCCCCACGTTTGTCCCGGAAGTGAAAGCGGAGGACTGATGTGTGTCTGGAGTGCAGGAATCTGTCGGTAACATTTGTGTTCAGTGGTTTTCTGCTCTGCAAAATGGACACGTTGAATAAACTGAAACAGTTTGACGCTTATCCCAAAACTCTGGAGGATTTCCGAGTGAAGACGTGGGGCGGAGCGACCGGTGAGAGGCTTTTAATTTATCAGAGAGCAGCAGCAGCCATTCAGACACACAGGCTGTTAGCTGCTGCGGCTAACAACAAGGCTAACTGATTCATTTTTAAGGTTTCATTTTTATTTAATTATCCATATATCAAAGACATCAACTCCAAGTCTTGAATTTATCTTTATAACGCCGAGCAAACGTGAACAGCAGCGGAACAGACGCTTTAAACATTTACAATTCAGCTACAAAGCAACATTAACACTAAAAATGAAAATATATTTAGAAACATTAACATACGTTTATACAAGAAACTTTCCTTTTGCCTCCGCACATTCTCCTCAAATGATAATACTACAGATTTAGCATGTTCTAGCTCATTTGCTTGAACGCTTGTATTTAGGATAAGAAGAGACTTTATTGATCCCAGGGGAAATTCACATGTTACAGCAGCACAGAGACAGTCAGAGCTGCAAGGACTTGTCAATTAACCGACAAAAAATGAACTATTTTCATAATAGAGTAATTGTATTAGTCATTTTTCATGCTAAACTATGAAATATGTGCTGTGTCTAGCTTCTGCAATGTGAGGATTTGATGGTTTTATTCTTTTTTTGTCATATATAAGAGTAAATTGAATATCTTTAGGTTTTAGACTGTAGATCAGACAAATCAAGATATCTGAAGATGTCATGAACATATGAGGAGCAGTTTTCACTAATTACTGTCAGTTTATAGATGAAATCATTAATTGAATAAGTTATTAGCAGACTAATTGATAATGAAAACAAGTTAGTTGCATCCCTATAAGAAATTTAAAAAACTGGAGAGCTGACATTAGAAGGGTTGTATACAGTATATATTAGTGCAACTCCAGCAGCCATGATGGGTGAACTATATGTATGGTATATGGGTATGATATGAATAATAACTACAAGATACTAAAGCTGCAGCTAACGACTCATTTTATCATCTATTATTATTTTAGACTGGTATTAGTAATATAATGCAATGAAAAATAAAATATTGTTCTTTTATGTATTTTCTCCCTATAAAGCTGGTCAGCAGAAAATAATAATAGCAATTATACAGTAACAACTTCTTAAGGCATTTGGCCTTTTAAAGTTGTGATAAACTTTTTTTCTTTATCATTTTTGACATTTTCTAGATTAAATGAGTAAACAAACAAAAAATAATGTGTAAAATAAGGCAAGTTTATCTGTGCAGCACAAGTCATCTGACCCAGGATTAAAAGAACTGATTTCTAACAGACACACTCTCTCTCTCTGTCTCTGCAGTGACTATCATCAGCGGTGTCATCATGCTAATCCTGTTTGTCTCTGAGCTGCAGTACTATCTCACAAAAGAGGTAAGTTCATCCTCATTATCTGATGTGCTGTAGGTGAACGTGATTTATTTATCTTGTTAAATTTGCCTGTACTTTTATTAAATGTTATTTTTGAATAACATTTAAAGCTGTGTGTATGATAAGGTGGTATATAAATACTCGCCTTGTCTTTTTTGGACTTCTTATGAAGTTTAACTGTCAGGCTAACCTAGACGAGAAGTCCCAGAAGTGCTCAGTGAAATGAAGATGCTGTTGTTAACAAGGACAAAAGGCACAGATTAGTAAATTATCCAAAATTAATTAATAATGATAGTAATATAAAGGCTGCCTAATGTTAACATAAACCTTCGCTCAGCCCTCAGGGATCTTTCCTGTCTGACCGGTCTGATGAGTCTGATCACACAAATGATGAACATGACTTCATGACTGTGGAATAATTTATCACTGTGTTGCTCATAGTTTTAATCCTAATAACAAGTATGAACAGTTTAGATTCACATTATCAACGTATTTTCCACTGAATAGTTTTATATTCTTCAGATAATGGAACTAGTGACCAGACATTTTAACACTTTGTGAACTCCAGTAAAGTAACTCAAGGACACAGAGCTGATATTGACTTCTCTTCCAGTGGGAATGTAGTCCAGGTGTATGTTTCTGGTGTTTTTTACAGTCTGCAAAAAGTAAATGAGGCTTAAATTCCTGTGGCTTTGATGCAAAACCCCCCCAAAAAAGTTACTGAAGGGGTGATGCTTTGTTCCCTAATATCTCAGATATATTCAGTGAATTGTTCTATGCATCAGTGTCAGTGACATGTTTGTGTTTTGACTGAATGGAAATCTGTCTGTGCTGTTTGTTTGCTGCAGGTCCACCCTGAGCTGTACGTCGACACATCGCGAGGAGACAAACTCAAAATCAACATCGACGTCATTTTCCCACACATGCCCTGCGCCTGTGAGTAGCACTGCTGGTAACTTGCTGGTGAACATATTAAAGATGACACATTAACCCTCTGCCTTCCTCTATTTGTGTTTTTTTGCTCCCTCAGATCTCAGTATAGATGCGATGGATGTGGCCGGGGAGCAGCAATTGGACGTTGAACACAATCTGTTGAAACAGCGGCTGGATAAAGACCTCAAACCTGTCACTATGGAGGCAGAGAAACACGGTAAGCCTTGACTTTCAACCTCCTGAAACCGTTCAACAGTTTTTAGCAGACGCTCAGGCCAAAATAAAAAAAAGATGCCTATGAGTAGAGGAAATATGATCCAGGAAGGCCAGTTTGAGTGCTAACTGGTGTTAAAAGCTACAAACTAGCAAACTGCAAGGTTTTCTAACTGGAATGTGTGGGAGCACACATTTGATTTGCCAACACAGTGAGATGACAGATAAACCAAGCTTTTTTCTGGGCAACCCTTTTTTTTGCACTGGGAAATTATAGACTCCAGAGTCCAAATAAATTAAGTTTGTTGGATGATAATCATGATGATGATGATGATGATGTTATTGTGTTTTGTTGCCTAGAACTTGGTAAAGCTGATGATGGTGAAGTGTTTGACCCCAGTACACTGGACCCAAACAGATGTGAGAGCTGCTACGGAGCCGAGACTGACGACCTCAAGTAATTTGCCAACACGCACTCACTGCTCTCTTGTTTTCTGTCTTTGTGTTGTCTCTATAACGCTGTATTTACCTGCCTTGTTTGTGCCTGGTGTGCGTGTGCAGATGTTGTAACACCTGTGATGATGTGCGGGAGGCCTACCGGCGGCGAGGCTGGGCGTTTAAAAGTGCTGACACCATCGAGCAGTGTAAGAGGGAGGGCTTCACACAGAAGATGCAGGAGCAGAAGAATGAAGGCTGCCAGGTTTATGGCTTCCTGGAGGTCAACAAGGTATTACCGCTATCATATGTGATTTATTTTTATTAGTAGAGTCTCAGAGGTGTCAGTTTTTCTAAGAACAGCAGCCTTGTCTCAGTCAGGAGGACATTCAGCAGGGTTTGTAAAAACATGTCTTTCCTCAGGTTTAATGTTCAGAGGAACTTAATTTAAAGAAAAAAGCCATAACAATACAAGAAGTATATTGGTGAGTGAAATCACTAAAGCCACGAGGAACATGAAGGTGCCTGGAGACACAGATTGATCTGTAAACAGGTCGTAGGAAAGTGACTGCAGTCCAAACACAAACACAAGTCTTTTGCCAGGAGAAGCAGAAACTGTGCAATACATATGGATCATTAGGAAATGCTTTATAACAGACAGCACTGATCTTAAAATACAGCAACCTTCTCTCATTACTTTTATTCGTGCAATATTGTTATCTTTTTTCTGACAATGGCCTTTAAACTCATGGCATCATGTTTTCGTTAACTCTCCTTTTTGCGCTGCAGGTGGCAGGAAATTTCCACTTTGCCCCGGGAAAAAGTTTCCAGCAGTCTCATGTCCATGGTAAGATCGGCCATCCATTCACTCAGCTCATACAACTATTCAAAGATTTCTTAACACCCGGTGTCAGTCTTCTGTGGTGCAGCATCAGAAATATTAGCCGCCCATCCTGACCAATCACAATTCCTGCTCTTTTTGTGTCTATATATTACTTCACTGTATAAATCCATCTTAAATTTGACTCTCCTCTTATGTTTGACATTTTTTAATAAAAATCTATTCTTAGCTCACTCTTACCTTTTCCCAACTAATATTTTTAAATTAAATTTGCAGTGAATATAAAGGGTGTTCAGAAACTTTTGATTGGTATCTGTTTATCTGTCCATATAATCAGCGCTCTACGTAGAACCATCCACCACAGCCATTAACAAACCATCATTAATCATAACTCAGGGCTGCTGTTGTTAGACACATTCTCACACCCTCAGTCTACAGCAACCTTATTATTAACTGGCCTGTACATATTTAGGCTCATATAAGATCTGATGCTAATGTCTGGATTGATTGAGTCGTAAAGCTCAAAGTTAACAGTAATGTTGCAACATGTTTCATTCAACTGAAGTTAGTTGTGAAATCCTTTACTGCTTAAATTCTTCTTTCTGCTCTGACTGGCAGATTTTTTAAATCCAAAAGGACATTATTTCCTGCTACTGTGTTAGTTGGACCCTAAAAACCTCACCTTTGCCTTTTCTCTGCATTTGTCTAAATTTTTCCTTCATTTCGTTGTTTCTTCCCATCACCGCTGCTGCTGGTTCTTGCTCTGCCATCATTATGTGTCTTTGTTTTATCTGGACTGGACTGTTGTGTTTTGCCTGCCTGCTAATCATCTGTTCATTAAACCAGAGCAGGAAATTAACAGCAGCCAGCTATAACATGCTTAAAGAAATCTTCTCTCACAGCTGCTTCAGCCAGAAAAATGCCACAATTTCTAAGCTGGTACTTATCTGAACAAAACAGTAGTCAGATACTTAAACAGAAAAAAATGGCCAAAAATTTAAACCAAGCATCAGTTGAAAATCCTGTGCTGTGGTAAAACTTTATTTGGTTTGTAAAACAGTGAAAGCTGCTTAAGTTTTCACTTTGGCTGTGAGTTTCCTACCCTGAACACCACACTACCCTCTGACATCTGGCTGTGTGATGTGAGATCAGTTGATGCAAATGGAATTGGATGCATATGAATTTATTTTGTTTAATGTGATACCTGGATGCTTAGCAGCAGAAACAAGAGACAAGAATCACATATGCTGAGGATTTGGTCTCAATCAGGTGTCAAACCCCCTTTCCCCTTGGAGTGTCAAACACTGCTTCATGTGTTTGGGGCTGCATGATCTCTCTGACAGAAGTCATACAGATTATTTTATGAATCACAAAAGGCTCCAAACTTTTTTTTGTGCATAAAAAAATGTAATCCTCCTTGATGAGATTTTCTGCTGTTGGGTTTATAAATCAACCTGTACATCGGAGTTAAGCTTTTAATACTTTGAAACCAACCAAATCATGATCACAAAAACCTCATTTTCCCCTGAGGTAAGTTTTTATTTTGTAGTGTCCTCGTGCATCACTGTTCATGTGTTAATAGAATTTTATTTGTAAAAATATAGAGCATGTAAAATATAGAAAACCTTTTGTCAGAGTTGTGCAGCCCCTCACACACATTAACATAACATGGTTTGTTGTCTGCCTGCGTCATTATAGTGACTCTTCTCTCTTCTTTCTGCAGTGCACGCTGTGGAAAGTAAGTCCATCTTCCTTTGCAGATTTTTTTTTATTGATTTTAATGAATAGTCTTACTCCAGTGTAGTAGCCTGTTTATTGATATATGGGGAAGTACTGCAAGTACACAACTACTTATAGTGTAGCTTATATTGTGACAAGCATACAGCTTACTTTGCTATGTATGAAATGGAAATGTTTTTAAGATAGCAGGCATTTCTGCTGCTAAAAACAGATATGGGACTTAATTTCAGAGGTGAACTGAATTTTACATTTCAAAGCCTGTTTACAGGTGTTGGGGAGTACAAGTGTGTTTGTGAGAAAAATTATATGAAGTCTTCTGTGGCTCCAGAGGGAGAAAGAAAACAATCTGGCAGTGTGTAGTTAGAAAGAGCTGAGCTTACCACACCTCTGTAGTCTGCTCCTCCTCTCTGCATGAAACTCAAGGCTATGTTAGTCGTTACGAGGAAAACACTGTTGTTAATTCTGTTGTCAGCCTTGTGGTTTCTTCTTCTTTTTCTTAGCTGTCCATATTTAAATATTACTAAACAGTGACACATGTGATTTAGGAAAAACTGCAACAGCCTCAAGGGCAAGAGCAGCTTACTTTGCATTACCATAATGCAAATATGCAAATGTAGTCGCAATCACAAATGTCAGCTGTTTGAAATGTCATGTTGTTGACCAGTGTTTATTATCCAGGAGGCACCTCCACACTTCCCTGGTCACTCTGCTCCTTCTCTTAACCTCTGCTTTCTTTTCCATCTGGTGTGAACCTACCACTGACTGTACTGACACCACAACTAAATCCATTGTGTCTCAGTTGGAGGGTTCATATTATTCATTTTTACTGACTTAAGTTTTAACCTGACGTGACTCTTGGACTGCTGCTTGTCTTTCTTTGTGAAAGTAACTGTCACTCTCTTATTGTGTACTTGCAGTACTTTCCCACAGGTTAACAAACAGGCCAGTGAAGGTGTTAAATTGGCAAATCATTCCAAATCCAACATCCTCAGCAGGATGGGAGCTTTAATTTACATCAGATGCACAACATCTGAATTCTTTAAGTTTTTAGTTATTTGTCTGTTGTTGTTTTTTCAATTTTTTACAAACATTTTTGATTTTTTTGGGTCAAGTCTGGTCAGTCAGCCAATTAGATTTTAGATACAGTGGGAAGAGAAAGAACACAGTGAAACAGAACTGACTTCACAATAACACCCACTCACATAGTTTACATACATACAAAGTTGCTGCTAGTTACTGCTCAGGAAGACACCTCATATTAAATTGCTGCATGCTGAGGTCATCACAGGATTGTGTAGTTCTGCGTTGTTCTCTTATTCTCTTATTTTACCTGAACCTTTTACATTGGTCTGAAGCTTTACAGTAGAATAAGATTTACTTTTGAATTGGAAGCAGTTATAAGGCCAATGAGGTCAAAGGTCAGACCCCTGGCACCCTGTGGACAATAGGAGGTGTGACACATAAATACAAACTCTGATATGAACTTGTGTGTGACTGTTGGCTTTATCTGCTGCTTTTCATGTCTGAACTAACCAGACTGAATCAGTCACAAACTAAATAATGACTGACATTTTCTGACAGATCACATTCCTTTCTCTTTACTAAATGTGTGTTTGAAACATTTGTATTTAACAAGTTAAGTAATGTGATGTGTTTATCTGTTTGCAGTACACGACCTGCAGAGTTTCGGCTTAGACAACGTGAGTAAAACACATGATAATGTTTTCTTTATCTTTAGAGTATGTTTCAAATTTCTGCAACTTATTACTTTCAAAAATATACTGGAATTTTAAGATTATTTTGTTTGCTACTTCGTCTGTTTAGTTCATGACCCAAAACTTGAGTTGACCGACAGGTAATATTCAAAATCAATATATAGTAATGCTATAGTTATATAGCTATAATAGTGCTATAATTCACATTACATATATCTCAGTGATAATTTTAGGAAAAGTACTTTTGAGATGACAAACTGTTCAGTCACATAAAACCTGTCTTGTGTTTGAACAGTCCACTCAGTCGAGTCTTCAGATGATGGTCTTACTACCATCATCTTTCAGAAAACAAAATATATTTTTAATGGAGGGCAATCTTGTTGCTAATTGTCGTTCTGCAGATAAACATGACCCATCTGATAAAACACCTGTCGTTTGGCAAAGATTACCCTGGCATTGTAAACCCTCTGGATGGGACAGATGTCACAGCACCACAAGGTCAGTAATTTAATGGTTTTTACTCTTTTCAGTATGATGTTGGCAGGAGTAACACAATCAGTCACAACTCAGTCACTGCTCTCTCCTCCTTTATGTAAAACCAAAAAGCTGATGTTCATGCTGATGCAGAATTAGACAAACTAAGTGGATAAAAAAAAAATGTGCTGCGTCTTCAGGTGGAATCTGCTGTTTCGGGCCTGTCGCTCTGAGCAGGATGTTGGCAGTCTCAGGAATTATAACACGTACACTCTGAAAAACACGTTTGACAAATATGAACTTTTATTGACAAAACTAGACTGAAGGTTGAGAGTGTGACAGCATCGAGCGGACAGAGAGCGGTGGAGGTGGTTTATTGAAAAGTCCCATAGCTGTATAAACTGTGTGGAGGTGGAGGAGGTCGTTCCTTGTCCTCTCAGCAGCGGATGCCCATACCGATGGCCATAAACGTGCCAAACGTTCCCCCGCTCTGCATCATGGTCTTCCTACTCCTCCCATCAGCTCCCTGCCCGCATGCCGATCCTGGATTACACAAAGAGACAGTTTCAGTTTTTATGTGATCTGTACTTCAGCATGCAGACATGACATTTATCCTTTCATATTTCATTCCTTGAACTAGTGATAAGAATTCTAGTTTGAATTTCAGTCTATTCTGCAGGAAACCCACCAACAGTTCAAGGCCTAAAAATCCGTTAGGTACACTTCTTAAGACAGTGATACTGATGGATTCCTAACTTTACATCCAAGGGCATCATGGACATGTTTAAAAAAAATTCACCTCATCTAAACCCGAGTGCTATGATTGAATCTGTGGAAGGGATAGGGTCAGTTTGCATCAAATAGATGGAGAATAATAACCTAGTCCAGGGAAAATTAAGGTGTTTGTGACATATTCCATGAATATTTAATATAACTTTTCTCCATGCTCTGCCAAAGAGTGCCTGAAGAATGTTTGTGGGGGAGTGGGGGATTATTTCTCCTGTGTATAACAACAGGTCAATTTTCTATTCAGAATGTTTGAATGTAACTGGTTCATTTTCTGAGCATTGTTTGGCTCACACTGGCTCCTGAGCCACAGCAGATGGTCTTAATGGAAAACAAGTCCAATTTTCAGTTTCATCATCATGTACAGTTGTTGTTTCTATAAAAGCAGAGTAGTTTAGGTCAGTTAGCTCAGAGTTACCTGAGACAGGAGAAAGTGCCAAACATGGCACCAGCAGCCATTCCTACTGCAAACCCCATCATGAAGCCCATCTTGACCCGGTCAAAACAGCTGGGCTGGGTCTGGCCATACGGACCTACAGCCACTGGCATCTGGAGAGGACAGAGCAACAGAGGACAGGTTAGAGATGAGGCAGCAGACTGATACTGTTCTGTGTTCAGTGAAATGTACAGTTTGATCTAACTGCAGAAACAAAATTCGACTTAATGACTGATAAACTGTTGCACCTCTAGTTTGGGGTGACTGTAACTTTTAGGAGCATGTTCTGCTACAGCATAACTTGAGCTGACATGACAACAGACTTAGGTTGGATAC